>NW_028158729.1:0-23836 GCF_964263955.1 Coregonus lavaretus | reverse complement strand
AAAAAAAATATTTTAGACCCTTTTCATGAAAAATTTATACAAAATATTTTTTTCGTTTTTTATGAAAAAAACTGTGTATCTACATATATATGTCCTAGTGCTGAACGAAAAAAATTATTTTAGACCATTTTCATGAAAAATTTATAAAAAATATTTTTTTCGTTTTTTATGAAAAAAACTGTGTATCTACATATGTCCTTCTAGTGCTGAACGAAAAAAAATATTTTAGACCCTTTTCATGAAAAATTTATACAAAATATTTTTTTCGTTTTTTATGAAAAAAACTGTGTATCTACATATGTCCTTCTAGTGCTGAACGAAAAAAAATATTTTAGACCATTTTCATGAAAAATTTATAAAAAATATTTTTTTCGTTTTTTATGAAAAAAAAAACTGTGTATCTACATATGTCCTTCTAGTGCTGAACGAAAAAAAATATTTTAGACCATTTTCATGAAAAATTTATAAAAAAATTTTTTTCGTTTTTTATGAAAAAAACTGTGTATCTACATATGTCCTTCTAGTGCTGAACGGAAAAAAATATTTTAGACCCTTTTCATGAAAAATTAATAAAAAATATTTTTTTCGTTTTTTATGAAGAAAACTGTGTATCTACATATATATGTCCTAGTGCTGAACGAAAAAAAATATTTTAGACCCTTTTCATGAAAAATTTATAAAAAATATTTTTTTCGTTTTTTATGAAAAAAACTGTGTATCTACATATATATGTCCTAGTGCTGAACGAAAAAAAATATTTTAGACCATTTTCATGAAAAATTTATAAAAAATATTTTTTTCGTTTTTTATGAAAAAAACTGTGTATCTACATATGTCCTTCTAGTGCTGAACGAAAAAAAATATTTTAGACCCTTTTCATGAAAAATTTATACAAAATATTTTTTTCGTTTTTTATGAAAAAAACTGTGTATCTACATATGTCCTTCTAGTGCTGAACGAAAAAAAATATTTTAGACCATTTTCATGAAAAATTTATAAAAAATATTTTTTTCGTTTTTTATGAAAAAAAAAACTGTGTATCTACATATGTCCTTCTAGTGCTGAACGAAAAAAAATATTTTAGACCATTTTCATGAAAAATTTATAAAAAATTTTTTTTCGTTTTTTATGAAAAAAACTGTGTATCTACATATGTCCTTCTAGTGCTGAACGGAAAAAAATATTTTAGACCCTTTTCATGAAAAATTAATAAAAAATATTTTTTTCGTTTTTTATGAAGAAAACTGTGTATCTACATATATATGTCCTAGTGCTGAACGAAAAAAAATATTTTAGACCCTTTTCATGAAAAATTTATAAAAAATATTTTTTTCGTTTTTTATGAAAAAAACTGTGTATCTACATATATATGTCCTAGTGCTGAACGAAAAAAAATATTTTAGACCCTTTTCATGAAAAATTTATAAAAAATATTTTTTTCGTTTTTTATGAAAAAAACTGTGTATCTACATATGTCCTTCTAGTGCTGAACGAAAAAAAATATTTTAGACCATTTTCATGAAAAATTTATAAAAAATATTTTTTTCGTTTTTTATGAAAAAAAAAACTGTGTATCTACATATGTCCTTCTAGTGCTGAACGAAAAAAAATATTTTAGACCCTTTTCATGAAAAATTTATAAAAAATATTTTTTTCGTTTTTTATGAAAAAAACTGTGTATCTACATATATATGTCCTTCTAGTGCTGAACGAAAAAAAATATTTTAGACCATTTTCATGAAAAATTTATAAAAAATATTTTTTTCGTTTTTTATGAAGAAAACTGTGTATCTACATATATATGTCCTAGTGCTGAACGAAAAAAAATATTTTAGACCCTTTTCATGAAAAATTTATAAAAAATATTTTTTTCGTTTTTTATGAAAAAAACTGTGTATCTACATATGTCCTTCTAGTGCTGAACGGAAAAAAATATTTTAGACCCTTTTCATGAAAAATTTATAAAAAATATTTTTTTCGTTTTTTATGAAAAAAACTGTGTATCTACATATGTCCTTCTAGTGCTGAACGAAAAAAAATATTTTAGACCATTTTCATGAAAAATTTATAAAAAATTTTTTTTCGTTTTTTATGAAAAAAACTGTGTATCTACATATGTCCTTCTAGTGCTGAACGGAAAAAAATATTTTAGACCCTTTTCATGAAAAATTAATAAAAAATATTTTTTTCGTTTTTTATGAAGAAAACTGTGTATCTACATATATATGTCCTAGTGCTGAACGAAAAAAAATATTTTAGACCCTTTTCATGAAAAATTTATAAAAAATATTTTTTTCGTTTTTTATGAAAAAAACTGTGTATCTACATATATATGTCCTAGTGCTGAACGAAAAAAAATATTTTAGACCCTTTTCATGAAAAATTTATAAAAAATATTTTTTTCGTTTTTTATGAAAAAAACTGTGTATCTACATATGTCCTTCTAGTGCTGAACGAAAAAAAATATTTTAGACCATTTTCATGAAAAATTTATAAAAAATATTTTTTTCGTTTTTTATGAAAAAAAAAACTGTGTATCTACATATGTCCTTCTAGTGCTGAACGAAAAAAAATATTTTAGACCCTTTTCATGAAAAATTTATAAAAAATATTTTTTTCGTTTTTTATGAAAAAAACTGTGTATCTACATATATATGTCCTTCTAGTGCTGAACGAAAAAAAATATTTTAGACCATTTTCATGAAAAATTTATAAAAAATATTTTTTTCGTTTTTTATGAAAAAAACTGTGTATCTACATATATATGTCCTAGTGCTGAACGAAAAAAAATATTTTAGACCCTTTTCATGAAAAATTTATAAAAAATATTTTTTTCGTTTTTTATGAAAAAAACTGTGTATCTACATATATATGTCCTAGTGCTGAACGAAAAAATATATATTAGACCCTTTTCATGAAAAATTTATACAAAATATTTTTTTCGTTTTTTATGAAAAAAACTGTGTATCTACATATGTCCTTCTAGTGCTGAACGAAAAAAAATATTTTAGACCATTTTCATGAAAAATTTATACAAAATATTTTTTTCGTTTTTTATGAAAAAAACTGTGTATCTACATATGTCCTTCTAGTGCTGAACGAAAAAAAATATTTTAGACCATTTTCATGAAAAATTTATAAAAAATATTTTTTTCGTTTTTTATGAAAAAAACTGTGTATCTACATATGTCCTTCTAGTGCTGAACGAAAAAAAATATTTTAGACCCTTTTCATGAAAAATTTATAAAAAATATTTTTTTCGTTTTTTATGAAAAAAACTGTGTATCTACATATATGTCCTAGTGCTGAACGAAAAAAAATATTTTAGACCCTTTTCATGAAAAATTTATAAAAAATATTTTTTTCGTTTTTTATGAAAAAAACTGTGTATCTACATATGTCCTTCTAGTGCTGAACGAAAAAAAATATTTTAGACCATTTTCATGAAAAATTTATAAAAAATATTTTTTTCGTTTTTTATGAAAAAAACTGTGTATCTACATATGTCCTTCTAGTGCTGAACGAAAAAAAATATTTTAGACCATTTTCATGAAAAATTTATAAAAAATATTTTTTTCGTTTTTTATGAAAAAAAAAACTGTGTATCTACATATGTCCTTCTAGTGCTGAACGAAAAAAAATATTTTAGACCCTTTTCATGAAAAATTTATAAAAAATATTTTTTTCGTTTTTTATGAAAAAAACTGTGTATCTACATATATATGTCCTTCTAGTGCTGAACGAAAAAAAATATTTTAGACCATTTTCATGAAAAATTTATAAAAAATATTTTTTTCGTTTTTTATGAAAAAAACTGTGTATCTACATATATATGTCCTAGTGCTGAACGAAAAAAAATATTTTAGACCCTTTTCATGAAAAATTTATAAAAAATATTTTTTTTGTTTTTTATGAAAAAAACTGTGTATCTACATATGTCCTTCTAGTGCTGAACGAAAAAAAATATTTTAGACCATTTTCATGAAAAATTTATAAAAAATATTTTTTTCGTTTTTTATAAAAAAAACTGTGTATCTACATATATATGTCCTAGTGCTGAACGAAAAAAAATATTTTAGACCCTTTTCATGAAAAATTTATACAAAATATTTTTTTCGTTTTTTATGAAAAAAACTGTGTATCTACATATATATGTCCTAGTGCTGAACGAAAAAAATTATTTTAGACCATTTTCATGAAAAATTTATAAAAAATATTTTTTTCGTTTTTTATGAAAAAAACTGTGTATCTACATATGTCCTTCTAGTGCTGAACGAAAAAAAATATTTTAGACCCTTTTCATGAAAAATTTATACAAAATATTTTTTTCGTTTTTTATGAAAAAAACTGTGTATCTACATATGTCCTTCTAGTGCTGAACGAAAAAAAATATTTTAGACCATTTTCATGAAAAATTTATAAAAAATATTTTTTTCGTTTTTTATGAAAAAAAAAACTGTGTATCTACATATGTCCTTCTAGTGCTGAACGAAAAAAAATATTTTAGACCCTTTTCATGAAAAATTTATAAAAAATATTTTTTTCGTTTTTTATGAAAAAAACTGTGTATCTACATATATATGTCCTAGTGCTGAACGAAAAAAAATATTTTAGACCCTTTTCATGAAAAATTTATACAAAATATTTTTTTCGTTTTTTATGAAAAAAACTGTGTATCTACATATATATGTCCTAGTGCTGAACGAAAAAAATTATTTTAGACCATTTTCATGAAAAATTTATAA
Source organism: Coregonus lavaretus (assembly GCF_964263955.1). NCBI lineage: Eukaryota > Metazoa > Chordata > Actinopteri > Salmoniformes > Salmonidae > Coregonus > Coregonus lavaretus. Next base: position 19,091 of record NW_028158729.1, on the reverse strand, counting down.
AAAATATTTTTTTCGTTTTTTATGAAAAAAACTGTGTATCTACATATGTCCTTCTAGTGCTGAACGAAAAAAAATATTTTAGACCCTTTTCATGAAAAATTTATACAAAATATTTTTTTCGTTTTTTATGAAAAAAACTGTGTATCTACATATGTCCTTCTAGTGCTGAACGAAAAAAAATATTTTAGACCATTTTCATGAAAAATTTATAAAAAATATTTTTTTCGTTTTTTATGAAAAAAAAAACTGTGTATCTACATATGTCCTTCTAGTGCTGAACGAAAAAAAATATTTTAGACCCTTTTCATGAAAAATTTATAAAAAATATTTTTTTCGTTTTTTATGAAAAAAACTGTGTATCTACATATATATGTCCTTCTAGTGCTGAACGAAAAAAAATATTTTAGACCATTTTCATGAAAAATTTATAAAAAATATTTTTTTCGTTTTTTATGAAAAAAACTGTGTATCTACATATATATGTCCTAGTGCTGAACGAAAAAAAATATTTTAGACCCTTTTCATGAAAAATTTATAAAAAATATTTTTTTTGTTTTTTATGAAAAAAACTGTGTATCTACATATGTCCTTCTAGTGCTGAACGAAAAAAAATATTTTAGACCATTTTCATGAAAAATTTATAAAAAATATTTTTTTCGTTTTTTATAAAAAAAACTGTGTATCTACATATATATGTCCTAGTGCTGAACGAAAAAAAATATTTTAGACCCTTTTCATGAAAAATTTATACAAAATATTTTTTTCGTTTTTTATGAAAAAAACTGTGTATCTACATATGTCCTTCTAGTGCTGAACGAAAAAAAATATTTTAGACCCTTTTCATGAAAAATTTATAAAAAATATTTTTTTCGTTTTTTATGAAAAAAACTGTGTATCTACATATGTCCTTCTAGTGCTGAACGAAAAAAATTATTTTAAACCATTTTCATGAAAAATTTATAAAAAATATTTTTTTCGTTTTTTATGAAAAAAACTGTGTATCTACATATGTCCTTCTAGTGCTGAACGAAAAAAAATATTTTAGACCCTTTTCATGAAAAATTTATAAAAAATATTTTTTTCGTTTTTTATGAAAAAAACTGTGTATCTACATATATATGTCCTAGTGCTGAACGAAAAAAATTATTTTAGACCATTTTCATGAAAAATTTATAAAAAATATTTTTTTCGTTTTTTATGAAAAAAACTGTGTATCTACATATATATGTCCTAGTGCTGAATGAAAAAAAATATTTTAGACCCTTTTCATGAAAAATTTATACAAAATATTTTTTTCGTTTTTTATGAAAAAAACTGTGTATCTACATATGTCCTTCTAGTGCTGAACGAAAAAAAATATTTTAGACCCTTTTCATGAAAAATTTATAAAAAATATTTTTTTCGTTTTTTATGAAAAAAACTGTGTATCTACATATGTCCTTCTAGTGCTGAACGAAAAAAATTATTTTAAACCATTTTCATGAAAAATTTATAAAAAATATTTTTTTCGTTTTTTATGAAAAAAACTGTGTATCTACATATGTCCTTCTAGTGCTGAACGAAAAAAAATATTTTAGACCCTTTTCATGAAAAATTTATAAAAAATATTTTTTCGTTTTTTATGAAAAAAACTGTGTATCTACATATATATGTCCTAGTGCTGAACGAAAAAAATTATTTTAGACCATTTTCATGAAAAATTTATAAAAAATATTTTTTTCGTTTTTTATGAAAAAAACTGTGTATCTACATATGTCCTTCTAGTGCTGAACGAAAAAAAATATTTTAGACCATTTTCATGAAAAATTTATAAAAAATATTTTTTTCGTTTTTTATGAAAAAAACTGTGTATCTACATATATATGTCCTAGTGCTGAACGAAAAAAAATATTTTAGAACCTTTTCATGAAAAATTTATAAAAAATATTTTTTTTGTTTTTTATGAAAAAAACTGTGTATCTACATATGTCCTTCTAGTGCTGAACGAAAAAAAATATTTTAGACCATTTTCATGAAAAATTTATAAAAAATATTTTTTTCGTTTTTTATGAAAAAAACTGTGTATCTACATATATATGTCCTAGTGCTGAACGAAAAAAAATATTTTAGACCCTTTTCATGAAAAATTTATAAAAAATATTTTTTTCGTTTTTTATGAAAAAAACTGTGTATCTACATATGTCCTTCTAGTGCTGAACGAAAAAAAATATTTTAGACCATTTTCATGAAAAATTTATAAAAAATATTTTTTTCGTTTTTTATGAAAAAAACTGTGTATCTACATATGTCCTTCTAGTGCTGAACGGAAAAAAATATTTTAGACCCTTTTCATGAAAAATTTATAAAAAATATTTTTTTCGTTTTTTATGAAAAAAACTGTGTATCTACATATATATGTCCTAGTGCTGAACGAAAAAAAATATTTTAGACCCTTTTCATGAAAAATTTATAAAAAATATTTTTTTCGTTTTTTATGAAAAAAACTGTGTATCTACATATGTCCTTCTAGTGCTGAACGAAAAAAAATATTTTAGACCCTTTTCATGAAAAATTTATAAAAAATATTTTTTTCGTTTTTTATGAAAAAAACTGTGTATCTACATATGTCCTTCTAGTGCTGAACGAAAAAAAATATTTTAGACCATTTTCATGAAAAATTTATAAAAAAATTTTTTTCGTTTTTTATGAAAAAAACTGTGTATCTACATATGTCCTTCTAGTGCTGAACGGAAAAAAATATTTTAGACCCTTTTCATGAAAAATTAATAAAAAATATTTTTTTCGTTTTTTATGAAGAAAACTGTGTATCTACATATATATGTCCTAGTGCTGAACGAAAAAAAATATTTTAGACCCTTTTCATGAAAAATTTATAAAAAATATTTTTTTCGTTTTTTATGAAAAAAACTGTGTATCTACATATGTCCTTCTAGTGCTGAACGGAAAAAAATATTTTAGACCCTTTTCATGAAAAATTTATAAAAAATATTTTTTTCGTTTTTTATGAAAAAAACTGTGTATCTACATATATATGTCCTAGTGCTGAACGAAAAAAAATATTTTAGACCCTTTTCATGAAAAATTTATAAAAAATATTTTTTTCGTTTTTTATGAAAAAAACTGTGTATCTACATATGTCCTTCTAGTGCTGAACGAAAAAAAATATTTTAGACCCTTTTCATGAAAAATTTATAAAAAATATTTTTTTCGTTTTTTATGAAAAAAACTGTGTATCTACATATGTCCTTCTAGTGCTGAACGAAAAAAAATATTTTAGACCATTTTCATGAAAAATTTATAAAAAAAATTTTTTCGTTTTTTATGAAAAAAACTGTGTATCTACATATGTCCTTCTAGTGCTGAACGGAAAAAAATATTTTAGACCCTTTTCATGAAAAATTAATAAAAAATATTTTTTTCGTTTTTTATGAAGAAAACTGTGTATCTACATATATATGTCCTAGTGCTGAACGAAAAAAAATATTTTAGACCCTTTTCATGAAAAATTTATAAAAAATATTTTTTTCGTTTTTTATGAAAAAAACTGTGTATCTACATATATATGTCCTAGTGCTGAACGAAAAAAAATATTTTAGACCATTTTCATGAAAAATTTATAAAAAATATTTTTTTCGTTTTTTATGAAAAAAAAAACTGTGTATCTACATATGTCCTTCTAGTGCTGAACGAAAAAAAATATTTTAGACCCTTTTCATGAAAAATTTATAAAAAATATTTTTTTCGTTTTTTATGAAAAAAACTGTGTATCTACATATATATGTCCTTCTAGTGCTGAACGAAAAAAAATATTTTAGACCATTTTCATGAAAAATTTATAAAAAATATTTTTTTCGTTTTTTATGAAGAAAACTGTGTATCTACATATATATGTCCTAGTGCTGAACGAAAAAAAATATTTTAGACCCTTTTCATGAAAAATTTATAAAAAATATTTTTTTCGTTTTTTATGAAAAAAACTGTGTATCTACATATGTCCTTCTAGTGCTGAACGGAAAAAAATATTTTAGACCCTTTTCATGAAAAATTTATAAAAAATATTTTTTTCGTTTTTTATGAAAAAAACTGTGTATCTACATATGTCCTTCTAGTGCTGAACGAAAAAAAATATTTTAGACCATTTTCATGAAAAATTTATAAAAAAATTTTTTTCGTTTTTTATGAAAAAAACTGTGTATCTACATATGTCCTTCTAGTGCTGAACGGAAAAAAATATTTTAGACCCTTTTCATGAAAAATTAATAAAAAATATTTTTTTCGTTTTTTATGAAGAAAACTGTGTATCTACATATATATGTCCTAGTGCTGAACGAAAAAAAATATTTTAGACCCTTTTCATGAAAAATTTATAAAAAATATTTTTTTCGTTTTTTATGAAAAAAACTGTGTATCTACATATATATGTCCTAGTGCTGAACGAAAAAAAATATTTTAGACCCTTTTCATGAAAAATTTATAAAAAATATTTTTTTCGTTTTTTATGAAAAAAACTGTGTATCTACATATGTCCTTCTAGTGCTGAACGAAAAAAAATATTTTAGACCATTTTCATGAAAAATTTATAAAAAATATTTTTTTCGTTTTTTATGAAAAAAAAAACTGTGTATCTACATATGTCCTTCTAGTGCTGAACGAAAAAAAATATTTTAGACCCTTTTCATGAAAAATTTATAAAAAATATTTTTTTCGTTTTTTATGAAAAAAACTGTGTATCTACATATATATGTCCTTCTAGTGCTGAACGAAAAAAAATATTTTAGACCATTTTCATGAAAAATTTATAAAAAATATTTTTTTCGTTTTTTATGAAAAAAACTGTGTATCTACATATATATGTCCTAGTGCTGAACGAAAAAAAATATTTTAGACCCTTTTCATGAAAAATTTATAAAAAATATTTTTTTCGTTTTTTATGAAAAAAACTGTGTATCTACATATATATGTCCTAGTGCTGAACGAAAAAATATATATTAGACCCTTTTCATGAAAAATTTATACAAAATATTTTTTTCGTTTTTTATGAAAAAAACTGTGTATCTACATATGTCCTTCTAGTGCTGAACGAAAAAAAATATTTTAGACCATTTTCATGAAAAATTTATACAAAATATTTTTTTCGTTTTTTATGAAAAAAACTGTGTATCTACATATGTCCTTCTAGTGCTGAACGAAAAAAAATATTTTAGACCATTTTCATGAAAAATTTATAAAAAATATTTTTTTCGTTTTTTATGAAAAAAACTGTGTATCTACATATGTCCTTCTAGTGCTGAACGAAAAAAAATATTTTAGACCCTTTTCATGAAAAATTTATAAAAAATATTTTTTTCGTTTTTTATGAAAAAAACTGTGTATCTACATATATGTCCTAGTGCTGAACGAAAAAAAATATTTTAGACCCTTTTCATGAAAAATTTATAAAAAATATTTTTTTCGTTTTTTATGAAAAAAACTGTGTATCTACATATGTCCTTCTAGTGCTGAACGAAAAAAAATATTTTAGACCATTTTCATGAAAAATTTATAAAAAATATTTTTTTCGTTTTTTATGAAAAAAACTGTGTATCTACATATGTCCTTCTAGTGCTGAACGAAAAAAAATATTTTAGACCATTTTCATGAAAAATTTATAAAAAATATTTTTTTCGTTTTTTATGAAAAAAAAAACTGTGTATCTACATATGTCCTTCTAGTGCTGAACGAAAAAAAATATTTTAGACCCTTTTCATGAAAAATTTATAAAAAATATTTTTTTCGTTTTTTATGAAAAAAACTGTGTATCTACATATATATGTCCTTCTAGTGCTGAACGAAAAAAAATATTTTAGACCATTTTCATGAAAAATTTATAAAAAATATTTTTTTCGTTTTTTATGAAAAAAACTGTGTATCTACATATATATGTCCTAGTGCTGAACGAAAAAAAATATTTTAGACCCTTTTCATGAAAAATTTATAAAAAATATTTTTTTTGTTTTTTATGAAAAAAACTGTGTATCTACATATGTCCTTCTAGTGCTGAACGAAAAAAAATATTTTAGACCATTTTCATGAAAAATTTATAAAAAATATTTTTTTCGTTTTTTATAAAAAAAACTGTGTATCTACATATATATGTCCTAGTGCTGAACGAAAAAAAATATTTTAGACCCTTTTCATGAAAAATTTATACAAAATATTTTTTTCGTTTTTTATGAAAAAAACTGTGTATCTACATATATATGTCCTAGTGCTGAACGAAAAAAATTATTTTAGACCATTTTCATGAAAAATTTATAAAAAATATTTTTTTCGTTTTTTATGAAAAAAACTGTGTATCTACATATATATGTCCTAGTGCTGAACGAAAAAAAATATTTTAGACCCTTTTCATGAAAAATTTATACAAAATATTTTTTTCGTTTTTTATGAAAAAAACTGTGTATCTACATATGTCCTTCTAGTGCTGAACGAAAAAAAATATTTTAGACCCTTTTCATTAAAAATTTATAAAAAATATTTTTTTCGTTTTTTATGAAAAAAACTGTGTATCTACATATGTCCTTCTAGTGCTGAACGAAAAAAATTATTTTAAACCATTTTCATGAAAAATTTATAAAAAATATTTTTTTCGTTTTTTATGAAAAAAACTGTGTATCTACATATGTCCTTCTAGTGCTGAACGAAAAAAAATATTTTAGACCCTTTTCATGAAAAATTTATAAAAAATATTTTTTTCGTTTTTTATGAAAAAAACTGTGTATCTACATATATATGTCCTAGTGCTGAACGAAAAAAATTATTTTAGACCATTTTCATGAAAAATTTATAAAAAATATTTTTTTCGTTTTTTATGAAAAAAACTGTGTATCTACATATGTCCTTCTAGTGCTGAACGAAAAAAAATATTTTAGACCATTTTCATGAAAAATTTATAAAAAATATTTTTTTCGTTTTTTATGAAAAAAACTGTGTATCTACATATATATGTCCTAGTGCTGAACGAAAAAAAATATTTTAGAACCTTTTCATGAAAAATTTATAAAAAATATTTTTTTTGTTTTTTATGAAAAAAACTGTGTATCTACATATGTCCTTCTAGTGCTGAACGAAAAAAAATATTTTAGACCATTTTCATGAAAAATTTATAAAAAATATTTTTTTCGTTTTTTATGAAAAAAACTGTGTATCTACATATATATGTCCTAGTGCTGAACGAAAAAAAATATTTTAGACCCTTTTCATGAAAAATTTATAAAAAATATTTTTTTCGTTTTTTATGAAAAAAACTGTGTATCTACATATATATGTCCTAGTGCTGAACGAAAAAAAATATTTTAGACCCTTTTCATGAAAAATTTATAAAAAATATTTTTTTCGTTTTTTATGAAAAAAACTGTGTATCTACATATGTCCTTCTAGTGCTGAACGAAAAAAAATATTTTAGACCATTTTCATGAAAAATTTATAAAAAATATTTTTTTCGTTTTTTATGAAAAAAAAAACTGTGTATCTACATATGTCCTTCTAGTGCTGAACGAAAAAAAATATTTTAGACCCTTTTCATGAAAAATTTATAAAAAATATTTTTTTCGTTTTTTATGAAAAAAACTGTGTATCTACATATATATGTCCTTCTAGTGCTGAACGAAAAAAAATATTTTAGACCATTTTCATGAAAAATTTATAAAAAATATTTTTTTCGTTTTTTATGAAAAAAACTGTGTATCTACATATATATGTCCTAGTGCTGAACGAAAAAAAATATTTTAGACCCTTTTCATGAAAAATTTATAAAAAATATTTTTTTCGTTTTTTATGAAAAAAACTGTGTATCTACATATATATGTCCTAGTGCTGAACGAAAAAATATATATTAGACCCTTTTCATGAAAAATTTATACAAAATATTTTTTTCGTTTTTTATGAAAAAAACTGTGTATCTACATATGTCCTTCTAGTGCTGAACGAAAAAAAATATTTTAGACCATTTTCATGAAAAATTTATACAAAATATTTTTTTCGTTTTTTATGAAAAAAACTGTGTATCTACATATGTCCTTCTAGTGCTGAACGAAAAAAAATATTTTAGACCATTTTCATGAAAAATTTATAAAAAATATTTTTTTCGTTTTTTATGAAAAAAACTGTGTATCTACATATGTCCTTCTAGTGCTGAACGAAAAAAAATATTTTAGACCCTTTTCATGAAAAATTTATAAAAAATATTTTTTTCGTTTTTTATGAAAAAAACTGTGTATCTACATATATGTCCTAGTGCTGAACGAAAAAAAATATTTTAGACCCTTTTCATGAAAAATTTATAAAAAATATTTTTTTCGTTTTTTATGAAAAAAACTGTGTATCTACATATGTCCTTCTAGTGCTGAACGAAAAAAAATATTTTAGACCATTTTCATGAAAAATTTATAAAAAATATTTTTTTCGTTTTTTATGAAAAAAACTGTGTATCTACATATGTCCTTCTAGTGCTGAACGAAAAAAAATATTTTAGACCATTTTCATGAAAAATTTATAAAAAATATTTTTTTCGTTTTTTATGAAAAAAAAAACTGTGTATCTACATATGTCCTTCTAGTGCTGAACGAAAAAAAATATTTTAGACCCTTTTCATGAAAAATTTATAAAAAATATTTTTTTCGTTTTTTATGAAAAAAACTGTGTATCTACATATATATGTCCTTCTAGTGCTGAACGAAAAAAAATATTTTAGACCATTTTCATGAAAAATTTATAAAAAATATTTTTTTCGTTTTTTATGAAAAAAACTGTGTATCTACATATATATGTCCTAGTGCTGAACGAAAAAAAATATTTTAGACCCTTTTCATGAAAAATTTATAAAAAATATTTTTTTTGTTTTTTATGAAAAAAACTGTGTATCTACATATGTCCTTCTAGTGCTGAACGAAAAAAAATATTTTAGACCATTTTCATGAAAAATTTATAAAAAATATTTTTTTCGTTTTTTATAAAAAAAACTGTGTATCTACATATATATGTCCTAGTGCTGAACGAAAAAAAATATTTTAGACCCTTTTCATGAAAAATTTATACAAAATATTTTTTTCGTTTTTTATGAAAAAAACTGTGTATCTACATATATATGTCCTAGTGCTGAACGAAAAAAATTATTTTAGACCATTTTCATGAAAAATTTATAAAAAATATTTTTTTCGTTTTTTATGAAAAAAACTGTGTATCTACATATGTCCTTCTAGTGCTGAACGAAAAAAAATATTTTAGACCCTTTTCATGAAAAATTTATACAAAATATTTTTTTCGTTTTTTATGAAAAAAACTGTGTATCTACATATGTCCTTCTAGTGCTGAACGAAAAAAAATATTTTAGACCATTTTCATGAAAAATTTATAAAAAATATTTTTTTCGTTTTTTATGAAAAAAAAAACTGTGTATCTACATATGTCCTTCTAGTGCTGAACGAAAAAAAATATTTTAGACCCTTTTCATGAAAAATTTATAAAAAATATTTTTTTCGTTTTTTATGAAAAAAACTGTGTATCTACATATATATGTCCTTCTAGTGCTGAACGAAAAAAAATATTTTAGACCATTTTCATGAAAAATTTATAAAAAATATTTTTTTCGTTTTTTATGAAAAAAACTGTGTATCTACATATATATGTCCTAGTGCTGAACGAAAAAAAATATTTTAGACCCTTTTCATGAAAAATTTATAAAAAATATTTTTTTTGTTTTTTATGAAAAAAACTGTGTATCTACATATGTCCTTCTAGTGCTGAACGAAAAAAAATATTTTAGACCATTTTCATGAAAAATTTATAAAAAATATTTTTTTCGTTTTTTATAAAAAAAACTGTGTATCTACATATATATGTCCTAGTGCTGAACGAAAAAAAATATTTTAGACCCTTTTCATGAAAAATTTATACAAAATATTTTTTTCGTTTTTTATGAAAAAAACTGTGTATCTACATATGTCCTTCTAGTGCTGAACGAAAAAAAATATTTTAGACCCTTTTCATGAAAAATTTATAAAAAATATTTTTTTCGTTTTTTATGAAAAAAACTGTGTATCTACATATGTCCTTCTAGTGCTGAACGAAAAAAATTATTTTAAACCATTTTCATGAAAAATTTATAAAAAATATTTTTTTCGTTTTTTATGAAAAAAACTGTGTATCTACATATGTCCTTCTAGTGCTGAACGAAAAAAAATATTTTAGACCCTTTTCATGAAAAATTTATAAAAAATATTTTTTTCGTTTTTTATGAAAAAAACTGTGTATCTACATATATATGTCCTAGTGCTGAACGAAAAAAATTATTTTAGACCATTTTCATGAAAAATTTATAAAAAATATTTTTTTCGTTTTTTATGAAAAAAACTGTGTATCTACATATATATGTCCTAGTGCTGAATGAAAAAAAATATTTTAGACCCTTTTCATGAAAAATTTATACAAAATATTTTTTTCGTTTTTTATGAAAAAAACTGTGTATCTACATATGTCCTTCTAGTGCTGAACGAAAAAAAATATTTTAGACCCTTTTCATGAAAAATTTATAAAAAATATTTTTTTCGTTTTTTATGAAAAAAACTGTGTATCTACATATGTCCTTCTAGTGCTGAACGAAAAAAATTATTTTAAACCATTTTCATGAAAAATTTATAAAAAATATTTTTTTCGTTTTTTATGAAAAAAACTGTGTATCTACATATGTCCTTCTAGTGCTGAACGAAAAAAAATATTTTAGACCCTTTTCATGAAAAATTTATAAAAAATATTTTTTTCGTTTTTTATGAAAAAAACTGTGTATCTACATATATATGTCCTAGTGCTGAACGAAAAAAATTATTTTAGACCATTTTCATGAAAAATTTATAAAAAATATTTTTTTCGTTTTTTATGAAAAAAACTGTGTATCTACATATGTCCTTCTAGTGCTGAACGAAAAAAAATATTTTAGACCATTTTCATGAAAAATTTATAAAAAATATTTTTTTCGTTTTTTATGAAAAAAACTGTGTATCTACATATATATGTCCTAGTGCTGAACGAAAAAAAATATTTTAGAACCTTTTCATGAAAAATTTATAAAAAATATTTTTTTTGTTTTTTATGAAAAAAACTGTGTATCTACATATGTCCTTCTAGTGCTGAACGAAAAAAAATATTTTAGACCATTTTCATGAAAAATTTATAAAAAATATTTTTTTCGTTTTTTATGAAAAAAACTGTGTATCTACATATATATGTCCTAGTGCTGAACGAAAAAAAATATTTTAGACCCTTTTCATGAAAAATTTATAAAAAATATTTTTTTCGTTTTTTATGAAAAAAACTGTGTATCTACATATGTCCTTCTAGTGCTGAACGAAAAAAAATATTTTAGACCATTTTCATGAAAAATTTATAAAAAATATTTTTTTCGTTTTTTATGAAAAAAACTGTGTATCTACATATGTCCTTCTAGTGCTGAACGGAAAAAAATATTTTAGACCCTTTTCATGAAAAATTTATAAAAAATATTTTTTTCGTTTTTTATGAAAAAAACTGTGTATCTACATATATATGTCCTAGTGCTGAACGAAAAAAAATATTTTAGACCCTTTTCATGAAAAATTTATAAAAAATATTTTTTTCGTTTTTTATGAAAAAAACTGTGTATCTACATATGTCCTTCTAGTGCTGAACGAAAAAAAATATTTTAGACCCTTTTCATGAAAAATTTATAAAAAATATTTTTTTCGTTTTTTATGAAAAAAACTGTGTATCTACATATGTCCTTCTAGTGCTGAACGAAAAAAAATATTTTAGACCATTTTCATGAAAAATTTATAAAAATTTTTTTTTCGTTTTTTATGAAAAAAACTGTGTATCTACATATGTCCTTCTAGTGCTGAACGGAAAAAAATATTTTAGACCCTTTTCATGAAAAATTAATAAAAAATATTTTTTTCGTTTTTTATGAAGAAAACTGTGTATCTACATATATATGTCCTAGTGCTGAACGAAAAAAAATATTTTAGACCCTTTTCATGAAAAATTTATAAAAAATATTTTTTTCGTTTTTTATGAAAAAAACTGTGTATCTACATATGTCCTTCTAGTGCTGAACGGAAAAAAATATTTTAGACCCTTTTCATGAAAAATTTATAAAAAATATTTTTTTCGTTTTTTATGAAAAAAACTGTGTATCTACATATATATGTCCTAGTGCTGAACGAAAAAAAATATTTTAGACCCTTTTCATGAAAAATTTATAAAAAATATTTTTTTCGTTTTTTATGAAAAAAACTGTGTATCTACATATGTCCTTCTAGTGCTGAACGAAAAAAAATATTTTAGACCCTTTTCATGAAAAATTTATAAAAAATATTTTTTTCGTTTTTTATGAAAAAAACTGTGTATCTACATATGTCCTTCTAGTGCTGAACGAAAAAAAATATTTTAGACCATTTTCATGAAAATTTTATAAAATTTTTTTTTTCGTTTTTTATGAAAAAAACTGTGTATCTACATATGTCCTTCTAGTGCTGAACGGAAAAAAATATTTTAGACCCTTTTCATGAAAAATTAATAAAAAATATTTTTTTCGTTTTTTATGAAGAAAACTGTGTATCTACATATATATGTCCTAGTGCTGAACGAAAAAAAATATTTTAGACCCTTTTCATGAAAAATTTATAAAAAATATTTTTTTCGTTTTTTATGAAAAAAACTGTGTATCTACATATATATGTCCTAGTGCTGAACGAAAAAAAATATTTTAGACCATTTTCATGAAAAATTTATAAAAAATATTTTTTTCGTTTTTTATGAAAAAAAAACTGTGTATCTACATATGTCCTTCTAGTGCTGAACGAAAAAAAATATTTTAGACCCTTTTCATGAAAAATTTATAAAAAATATTTTTTTCGTTTTTTATGAAAAAAACTGTGTATCTACATATATATGTCCTTCTAGTGCTGAACGAAAAAAAATATTTTAGACCATTTTCATGAAAAATTTATAAAAAATATTTTTTTCGTTTTTTATGAAGAAAACTGTGTATCTACATATATATGTCCTAGTGCTGAACGAAAAAAAATATTTTAGACCCTTTTCATGAAAAATTTATAAAAAATATTTTTTTCGTTTTTTATGAAAAAAACTGTGTATCTACATATGTCCTTCTAGTGCTGAACGGAAAAAAATATTTTAGACCCTTTTCATGAAAAATTTATAAAAAATATTTTTTTCGTTTTTTATGAAAAAAACTGTGTATCTACATATGTCCTTCTAGTGCTGAACGAAAAAAAATATTTTAGACCATTTTCATGAAAAATTTATAAAAAATTTTTTTTCGTTTTTTATGAAAAAAACTGTGTATCTACATATGTCCTTCTAGTGCTGAACGGAAAAAAATATTTTAGACCCTTTTCATGAAAAATTAATAAAAAATATTTTTTTCGTTTTTTATGAAGAAAACTGTGTATCTACATATATATGTCCTAGTGCTGAACGAAAAAAAATATTTTAGACCCTTTTCATGAAAAATTTATAAAAAATATTTTTTTCGTTTTTTATGAAAAAAACTGTGTATCTACATATATATGTCCTAGTGCTGAACGAAAAAAAATATTTTAGACCCTTTTCATGAAAAATTTATAAAAAATATTTTTTTCGTTTTTTATGAAAAAAACTGTGTATCTACATATGTCCTTCTAGTGCTGAACGAAAAAAAATATTTTAGACCATTTTCATGAAAAATTTATAAAAAATATTTTTTTCGTTTTTTATGAAAAAAAAAACTGTGTATCTACATATGTCCTTCTAGTGCTGAACGAAAAAAAATATTTTAGACCCTTTTCATGAAAAATTTATAAAAAATATTTTTTTCGTTTTTTATGAAAAAAACTGTGTATCTACATATATATGTCCTTCTAGTGCTGAACGAAAAAAAATATTTTAGACCATTTTCATGAAAAATTTATAAAAAATATTTTTTTCGTTTTTTATGAAAAAAACTGTGTATCTACATATATATGTCCTAGTGCTGAACGAAAAAAAATATTTTAGACCCTTTTCATGAAAAATTTATAAAAAATATTTTTTTCGTTTTTTATGAAAAAAACTGTGTATCTACATATATATGTCCTAGTGCTGAACGAAAAAATATATATTAGACCCTTTTCATGAAAAATTTATACAAAATATTTTTTTCGTTTTTTATGAAAAAAACTGTGTATCTACATATGTCCTTCTAGTGCTGAACGAAAAAAAATATTTTAGACCATTTTCATGAAAAATTTATACAAAATATTTTTTTCGTTTTTTATGAAAAAAACTGTGTATCTACATATGTCCTTCTAGTGCTGAACGAAAAAAAATATTTTAGACCATTTTCATGAAAAATTTATAAAAAATATTTTTTTCGTTTTTTATGAAAAAAACTGTGTATCTACATATGTCCTTCTAGTGCTGAACGAAAAAAAATATTTTAGACCCTTTTCATGAAAAATTTATAAAAAATATTTTTTTCGTTTTTTATGAAAAAAACTGTGTATCTACATATATGTCCTAGTGCTGAACGAAAAAAAATATTTTAGACCCTTTTCATGAAAAATTTATAAAAAATATTTTTTTCGTTTTTTATGAAAAAAACTGTGTATCTACATATGTCCTTCTAGTGCTGAACGAAAAAAAATATTTTAGACCATTTTCATGAAAAATTTATAAAAAATATTTTTTTCGTTTTTTATGAAAAAAACTGTGTATCTACATATGTCCTTCTAGTGCTGAACGAAAAAAAATATTTTAGACCATTTTCATGAAAAATTTATAAAAAATATTTTTTTCGTTTTTTATGAAAAAAAAAACTGTGTATCTACATATGTCCTTCTAGTGCTGAACGAAAAAAAATATTTTAGACCCTTTTCATGAAAAATTTATAAAAAATATTTTTTTCGTTTTTTATGAAAAAAACTGTGTATCTACATATATATGTCCTTCTAGTGCTGAACGAAAAAAAATATTTTAGACCATTTTCATGAAAAATTTATAAAAAATATTTTTTTCGTTTTTTATGAAAAAAACTGTGTATCTACATATATATGTCCTAGTGCTGAACGAAAAAAAATATTTTAGACCCTTTTCATGAAAAATTTATAAAAAATATTTTTTTTGTTTTTTATGAAAAAAACTGTGTATCTACATATGTCCTTCTAGTGCTGAACGAAAAAAAATATTTTAGACCATTTTCATGAAAAATTTATAAAAAATATTTTTTTCGTTTTTTATAAAAAAAACTGTGTATCTACATATATATGTCCTAGTGCTGAACGAAAAAAAATATTTTAGACCCTTTTCATGAAAAATTTATACAAAATATTTTTTTCGTTTTTTATGAAAAAAACTGTGTATCTACATATATATGTCCTAGTGCTGAACGAAAAAAATTATTTTAGACCATTTTCATGAAAAATTTATAAAAAATATTTTTTTCGTTTTTTATGAAAAAAACTGTGTATCTACATATATATGTCCTAGTGCTGAACGAAAAAAAATATTTTAGACCCTTTTCATGAAAAATTTATACAAAATATTTTTTTCGTTTTTTATGAAAAAAACTGTGTATCTACATATGTCCTTCTAGTGCTGAACGAAAAAAAATATTTTAGACCCTTTTCATGAAAAATTTATAAAAAATATTTTTTTCGTTTTTTATGAAAAAAACTGTGTATCTACATATGTCCTTCTAGTGCTGAACGAAAAAAATTATTTTAAACCATTTTCATGAAAAATTTATAAAAAATATTTTTTTCGTTTTTTATGAAAAAAACTGTGTATCTACATATGTCCTTCTAGTGCTGAACGAAAAAAAATATTTTAGACCCTTTTCATGAAAAATTTATAAAAAATATTTTTTTCGTTTTTTATGAAAAAAACTGTGTATCTACATATATATGTCCTAGTGCTGAACGAAAAAAATTATTTTAGACCATTTTCATGAAAAATTTATAAAAAATATTTTTTTCGTTTTTTATGAAAAAAACTGTGTATCTACATATGTCCTTCTAGTGCTGAACGAAAAAAAATATTTTAGACCATTTTCATGAAAAATTTATAAAAAATATTTTTTTCGTTTTTTATGAAAAAAACTGTGTATCTACATATATATGTCCTAGTGCTGAACGAAAAAAAATATTTTAGAACCTTTTCATGAAAAATTTATAAAAAATATTTTTTTTGTTTTTTATGAAAAAAACTGTGTATCTACATATGTCCTTCTAGTGCTGAACGAAAAAAAATATTTTAGACCATTTTCATGAAAAATTTATAAAAAATATTTTTTTCGTTTTTTATGAAAAAAACTGTGTATCTACATATATATGTCCTAGTGCTGAACGAAAAAAAATATTTTAGACCCTTTTCATGAAAAATTTATAAAAAATATTTTTTTCGTTTTTTATGAAAAAAACTGTGTATCTACATATGTCCTTCTAGTGCTGAACGAAAAAAAATATTTTAGACCATTTTCATGAAAAATTTATAAAAAATATTTTTTTCGTTTTTTATGAAAAAAACTGTGTATCTACATATGTCCTTCTAGTGCTGAACGAAAAAAAATATTTTAGACCCTTTTCATGAAAAATTTATAAAAAATATTTTTTTCGTTTTTTATGAAAAAAACTGTGTATCTACATATGTCCTTCTAGTGCTGAACGAAAAAAAATATTTTAGACCATTTTCATGAAAAATTTATAAAAAATATTTTTTTTCGTTTTTTATGAAAAAAACTGTGTATCTACATATATATGTCCTAGTGCTGAACGAAAAAAAATATTTTAGACCATTTTCATGAAAAATTTATAAAAAATATTTTTTTCGTTTTTTATGAAAAAAACTGTGTATCTACATATGTCCTTCTAGTGCTGAACGAAAAAAAATATTTTAGACCCTTTTCATGAAAAATTTATACAAAATATTTTTTTCGTTTTTTATGAAAAAAACTGTGTATCTACATATATATGTCCTAGTGCTGAACGAAAAAAAATATTTTAGACCCTTTTCATGAAAAATTTATAAAAAATATTTTTTTCGTTTTTTATGAAAAAAACTGTGTATCTACATATGTCCTTCTAGTGCTGAACGAAAAAAAATATTTTAGACCATTTTCATGAAAAATTTATAAAAAATATTTTTTTCGTTTTTTATGAAAAAAACTGTGTATCTACATATATATGTCCTAGTGCTGAACGAAAAAAAATATTTTAGACCCTTTTCATGAAAAATTTATACAAAATATTTTTTTCGTTTTTTATGAAAAAAACTGTGTATCTACATATATATGTCCTAGTGCTGAACGAA
Source organism: Coregonus lavaretus (assembly GCF_964263955.1). Taxonomy (NCBI): domain Eukaryota; kingdom Metazoa; phylum Chordata; class Actinopteri; order Salmoniformes; family Salmonidae; genus Coregonus; species Coregonus lavaretus. The sequence continues at coordinate 1,733 of NW_028158729.1, read as the reverse complement.
AAAATATATATTAGACCCTTTTCATGAAAAATTTATACAAAATATTTTTTTCGTTTTTTATGAAAAAAACTGTGTATCTACATATGTCCTTCTAGTGCTGAACGAAAAAAAATATTTTAGACCATTTTCATGAAAAATTTATACAAAATATTTTTTTCGTTTTTTATGAAAAAAACTGTGTATCTACATATGTCCTTCTAGTGCTGAACGAAAAAAAATATTTTAGACCATTTTCATGAAAAATTTATAAAAAATATTTTTTTCGTTTTTTATGAAAAAAACTGTGTATCTACATATGTCCTTCTAGTGCTGAACGAAAAAAAATATTTTAGACCCTTTTCATGAAAAATTTATAAAAAATATTTTTTTCGTTTTTTATGAAAAAAACTGTGTATCTACATATATGTCCTAGTGCTGAACGAAAAAAAATATTTTAGACCCTTTTCATGAAAAATTTATAAAAAATATTTTTTTCGTTTTTTATGAAAAAAACTGTGTATCTACATATGTCCTTCTAGTGCTGAACGAAAAAAAATATTTTAGACCATTTTCATGAAAAATTTATAAAAAATATTTTTTTCGTTTTTTATGAAAAAAACTGTGTATCTACATATGTCCTTCTAGTGCTGAACGAAAAAAAATATTTTAGACCATTTTCATGAAAAATTTATAAAAAATATTTTTTTCGTTTTTTATGAAAAAAAAAACTGTGTATCTACATATGTCCTTCTAGTGCTGAACGAAAAAAAATATTTTAGACCCTTTTCATGAAAAATTTATAAAAAATATTTTTTTCGTTTTTTATGAAAAAAACTGTGTATCTACATATATATGTCCTTCTAGTGCTGAACGAAAAAAAATATTTTAGACCATTTTCATGAAAAATTTATAAAAAATATTTTTTTCGTTTTTTATGAAAAAAACTGTGTATCTACATATATATGTCCTAGTGCTGAACGAAAAAAAATATTTTAGACCCTTTTCATGAAAAATTTATAAAAAATATTTTTTTTGTTTTTTATGAAAAAAACTGTGTATCTACATATGTCCTTCTAGTGCTGAACGAAAAAAAATATTTTAGACCATTTTCATGAAAAATTTATAAAAAATATTTTTTTCGTTTTTTATAAAAAAAACTGTGTATCTACATATATATGTCCTAGTGCTGAACGAAAAAAAATATTTTAGACCCTTTTCATGAAAAATTTATACAAAATATTTTTTTCGTTTTTTATGAAAAAAACTGTGTATCTACATATATATGTCCTAGTGCTGAACGAAAAAAATTATTTTAGACCATTTTCATGAAAAATTTATAAAAAATATTTTTTTCGTTTTTTATGAAAAAAACTGTGTATCTACATATATATGTCCTAGTGCTGAACGAAAAAAAATATTTTAGACCCTTTTCATGAAAAATTTATACAAAATATTTTTTTCGTTTTTTATGAAAAAAACTGTGTATCTACATATGTCCTTCTAGTGCTGAACGAAAAAAAATATTTTAGACCCTTTTCATGAAAAATTTATAAAAAATATTTTTTTCGTTTTTTATGAAAAAAACTGTGTATCTACATATGTCCTTCTAGTGCTGAACGAAAAAAATTATTTTAAACCATTTTCATGAAAAATTTATAAAAAATATTTTTTTCGTTTTTTATGAAAAAAACTGTGTATCTACATATGTCCTTCTAGTGCTGAACGAAAAAAAATATTTTAGACCCTTTTCATGA